>NC_068360.1:92930918-92968418 GCF_020536995.1 Dreissena polymorpha
CTAATATTGTTAAATAACCGTGTAGCATACGTAAACATAAAACGTAATTATTGCTGACTATTACTTAAATTTATTAGGAACATACTGCTGTTATATGAGGTTTGTTCTGTAAAACTGGGCTTAAAACACGTAAAGACAAGAAGCGTCCCAGATAACGAGACTTTCTTTAAACTAAATAAAAACCTTTAAAGCGGAAATTGTCGTCCCATGCGGCCGTTTCATCAAAGATTGTACGACAATCTTAAATAACGACTAAATTTTGAAAGCTGTAATACACAAGCGGTTGGAAAATATCTGCTTACAACTTAAGCCAAGGGTAAGACAATGATAAAATGAATAATTTACTGGAAAAAAAGTGATAAAATGTTTTGAGGTTTAAGAATAATGATTCTTCAAAATACGTATCATATTCTAAATATATCGTACGATTTTTAATGAAACTTACTGCAAAGGCTTATCTGAGACGATACTTAACGCAATTGTGCTGAGCCCAGTTTATTTTTCGAAAACAACGTTCATATGCTTACGTTACAAATGAGTTTATAAAGGCTATTCGAAGGTTTTGTATTTCAATACTTCATATAAAGTGTTTATCTGGAAGACCGTTTTTATGTACACTTTTGTCTTAGATTGATATGTTCTGTACGTATGTAATCTGCTTGTATACAGGTAACACTTTAAAAAGCCGTGGTTTAAATTATGGCTTTAACGCGTTTTCCAAAGTGTGCTGTTTCTATATGGGCACGCCATATTTACATACATGTGGTCCAGATTTCGCACATTACATATGGCCATTTGAAGATTGCTGTAATGTATGTATTATATCATCCGTCTACATCAATTATCCTGATGTATATGTCTTCATTTGGACAATACTTTGTACGAGATTGGATCATGTTAACATGCCTATGTTACAGATTGTTCTCAATTATCAGGCATGCGGAATTCTTATCCATTCATATGGACGTATTTATCGAGTCTTTACCGATGTAAAGTGTTAAACAGCCTTGACTCACAAACCATTAACATGAATGCAATCGTTTAATATCTTCACACAGTGAAATCCTGTTGCAAAATCAACCCTAAGTATACGGTTAATAAAATATTTCATACGACTGTTATCTTAAATAATATGCAGACACTTTTTATTTCTTTTTGATTTTAAGTGTTTGCGTTAAATGCGATGTCCGAACTGTGTATGTATTGGTAATAATACAATTAAACGTTGTACAATTAAATGTAAACAAGTACACTGTACCCGATAAACAGACAAAATATATTCACTAAAAATACGCTTCAGCGAATAGTTTCTGCCTAGATAGAGTAGTATCAATGCCCATCCAGAATAAACACTTTGGGAAACTTTCTGAAAATCGTAAGATATCTCTTAAAATAATTTGTAATAGTGCGACAAGTAATGTAATATGTCAAACAAAAACATGATATTATGGATATCTCGTTTTATCGCGAAGGTCAAATTGTTTTGACATTTAATACAGAATCTTCGCACAATCGACACATAACTACCACGGTGTACTACAGTGTCATTTGAGAAGTTTGTCTACTGGTTTTCTCATATCCAGTTTAATCGTGTTCAATTCCTGTAATTCAGAGTGCGACTCGTAATGTTTGCGCCTAAATACATTTAATTCATACATAAATATAAACGTTCATACATTTGTTTGCCCCCTTTCGAAGAAAAGGGGGCATATAGTGATCGGACTGTCCGTCTGTCTGTCCGTCTGTCCGTCTCTCTGTCTGTCTGTCCGTCTTTCCGTCACACTTTTCGTTTAGGTTTCGAAAAATGTTCATAACTTCTATGTCCCTTGAAATATAACCTTCATATTTGGTTTGCATGTGGATATGGAAAAGGCTTTCCATAAGCACAACAATTTTTACCCCTGTGACATTGACCTTAAACTCAGGGGCCGCGTAAAGGTTTCGAAATCTGCGTTTAGGTTTCGAAAAATGCTCATAACTTCTATGTCCATTGAGATATAACCTTTATATTTGGTATGCATGTGTATATGGACAAGGCCTTTCCATACGCACAAAAATGTTAACCCCTGTGTCCTTGACCTTGAACTTAGGGTCCGCGTTTGGGTTTTGAAATTTGCGTTTAGGTTTTGAAAAATGCTCATAACTTATATTTCCCTCGAGATATAACCTTCATATTTGGTATGCATGTGTATATGGACAAGGTATTTCCATACAAATAACAATTTTGACCCATGTGACATTGACCTTAAAGTTAGGGTCCGCGTTTAGGTTTCGAAATCTGCGTTTAGGTTTTGAAAAATGCTCATAACTTCTATGTCCCTTAAGTTATAACCTTCATATTTGGTATTCATGTGTATATGGACAAGGCCTTTTCATACGCACACAAAGTTTGACCCCTGTGACCTTGAACTTGAACAAAGGGTCCGCGTTTAGGTTTCAAAATCTGCGTTTAGGTTTCGAAAAAAAGCTCATAACTTCTATCAAGCGTTTATAGGGGGCATAAGTCATCCTATGGTGACAGCTCTTGTTATAATTTAACTGTCGAATTATGCATGCTTGCGCGGGTATAAGTATGATATTGTATTTATTAGTGCACCATAGTTAAGTTGCATTTAATATAATTATATCGGAATATAGTGATATGCATACGAAATGCTGTAGTATTAGTACGCATTATAGTGGTATTCGCTCGAAAATAAATTGGTATTTTTACTCATGTTAGTGATAACTATATATGATAAAATTAACGTTATTAAATGGTGCTTTAAGCACTCGTGTGGTATATGTTCGCGTACTTGTGTTATGTGGTGGTATCTTTACGCAATATAGTGTTACAATGTATAGAACTATTTAAAATACAAAATATACACATACACGTGAAATTAAAGGATATGCGAGCCTATTGCAATAATGATACGAATACTATGTCCGCTTTACCCAATTTGTTCAGATTTGTCGTCGGCGCAAAATGATGAGCTACTCAGCGAAATGTGTGAACAGTATTTGTGCACCTGTAAGAGCAAGTCTACAACCTGAACATGTTGATAGGAAATTTGAAAATGAGACCTGTAATAAACATATATAGTTTCACGCATTACACACTGATTTAATTACATCCACAATTGACATGTAAACAATATAAATAGACCTGCTAGCAATATATGTGTGTACATTTAATATCACGTGATGTTTAATAACAACTCCCATGTAAAATATTGCTTTCAACAACAAAGACCTCTAAAGTTTCCCATCTCACTGTGCTGTGTGTGGGTTAATGATTATTTCATACCTTTCATACAAACAGCGCGCAGCATACATTTTCGTTTTCGAGTGGCTTTTATTTATACATCAAAATTAATAATACGCTAGTGTAACATAACACTGCTGTGCTAGCTCGATCGTGTTGCTTACTTTCTTATATACTTTATGGAATCGATCATGTGCTTACAACTTATGTTCATTTCGACAGAATACATCAATGAAACTGTTCGTCGAACAGGTATATTCCCTTTGTTCGATGTTTGCGGCCAGTAATCTTGTTGTGGTTGATGAATATTAACGTTTGTTTTTGGTCTGTCAATTTGTCTAAATTGAATTTGCGGATGGTTAATAATTTGGGTTGTTGTTGCGCTTTTATAAAATGTAAATCTGCATTATATTTAAACTACTGGTATGCACATTATGAAACATGAACACAATTCTTTGGAATGTACGTGTATGTGTAATAATTGTGACTAGATGGGTAACTAATTGTCCACATTAGACCCAAATAAATCAATACCGTGTATATTCCATGCAAAAAAGTGCTGGTAGAATGCCTTACATCGTTTAACCTCCTACATACGTTCTTTAACAACCAAACTAGTTCGAATAAAGGATGCACTTTTCTTGTGCCTCTGGATTTAACACAAGTCAGTTCATTTTTGTTCTGCTCCTTAAATTATTTTGTTTCAAACTATTTGTGTTTTAGTTGATAACTTTACAAATCCACTTAAAAATATTTGAACACAATATGCAAACATATGTTTTGTAATTCAAATCAGAACTACGTTACTGTCAAAGGACAAGTATTTATTAATAATGTTTGCACACGCAAAACTTAGATTTGCCGTCAGTCTATGCCGTTTTGTTGACATTAGTTTTATAATCACGATCTGTCTGTGCTGATTTTTAATTTAGCTTATAATATGTCGTGTTCAAAATAGAATAACAAAATGTTTTAACAAAATCGATTTACACAAGGGTTCTTTAAAGTGGTAACGCATATTTGACAAGGTCACTAAATCGTTCTTGGCATATGGTTTAGTTAAAAAGCCACCAAGAGCTTCACATTTCATTGCATAAATTAGTAGTAAATAAGTTAGTAATAACTTTGCATATTTCACTTAACACGTGAATAACTTTGATTAAATACGTATGATACCATGCAATTGTATGTATGCAAACTTATTAGTACATTCAACACCTATACCCGATAACTATGAATTCAATTTGGCTGATATTTGGATATTGAGTGAATATTTTATGCTTTGCCCTGATATTCAAGTGTGTACATTTCTTCACCAAATAGCGATGTGCAGACAGTAATGATTTACAATTATCAACGAGGGAGTTTCTGAAAAAAATAATAAACGAGCTCATTTTGATATGTCTTCTAAATCTCTGCAAATCTCCGGCGGATGAATCTTTGGTGATTCATTTATTAATTCGTCTCGGACATTATCGAGACTCATCTGTCAAAATGAATCGTTATGATCTAGTGAAGTCCTAATTGATCCCACAGCATATTCAAATCGTAATTACATTCTAGAAGGCTCGTTTTGTCACACAGCCCGTACACACTTGTGTATAACGAATGAAGATGATATTTTGATACTAATATCAACAATAGTGTATTTTATTTATAAAGGCATTGTCTTATTTCATTACAATATTGAAACAGGTACAGAAATAAAGACAATATTACGCCAGAAAACAATCCTAGCGTTTTATCGTTCGACGTTTTTTTTGTAAATTTGCATTACTGTTCTAAATGAATAAATATGGCTATGCGTTACGTGAAATCAAATAAAACGCTCGAGGCAGTTAACGTATATTCGGAACAAAAAATAAATGGTTTTGTTGTCTGCAAAATTATATAAAACGCTAAATTTCGTCAACATCATCGGAAACCATTTATAAATGTTTCAGTTGCACGTGACAAAAGAGACTAGTTGTAATATACGCATTCAAAAGAAGTTGAAGTGTGCGAAAGGTTACAAACTTAGACTTCCAACAGAATAAATAATGAAACTCAGTGTTCGTTAAGTAAATCTTAAATAAATACAACATATAGGGTTTCAATGATACCAAGTATGCCAAACGGAAATAATAATACAACTTATACAACTTATAATATGTCTTTTTTAAATGGTTATTGTTTGAAAAACACAGTTTGACGATTGCATATTACATACATGCACACAATGTGTTATGCATTTCAACACAAAGTAGCGTTATAAACGGTTCAAAGCAATATTACAAATGTAAATTGATAATAGTGTCTTATTGTGTGCAGTCTTAACAAGTCAGAAAAGCTCCTGACTATTGCATATACTTACGCAATGTGCAGTAATAACAATAAAAAAAGTGTTCACTCGTAAATACGCACAATTCTTATTTTAAAGAGGATCTCCTCGATAATATATGTCAGTAATTCCACTTGTATTTACATATGGAGATCAGTTTGCTGATAGTGATTGTCTAAAATATGCATACTTTTGAGACATATTCCAAGTGACAAACTGTATACGGTGTACACATGTATTGTTTTAATACTTATCAGCTACACCCTTGAATGTAAAATTGATAATAGTGTCTTATTGTGTGCAGTCTTAACAAGTCAAAAAAGCTCCAGACTATTGCATATACTTACGCAATGTGCAGTAATAACGATAAAAACAGTGTTCACTCGTAAATACGCACAATTCTTATTTTAAATAGCATCTCCTCGATGATATATGTCAGTAATTCCACTTGTAATTACATATGGAGATCAGTTTGCTGATAGTGATTGTCTAAAATATGCATACTTTGGAGACATATTCCAAGTGACAAACTGTATACGGTGTACACATGTATTGTTTTAATACTTATCAGCTACACCCTTGAATGTAAAGCGAATCTACCGTAATTACTATATGTTTTCGGACACTTAAAAATAATATAAAAAAATTCATGTCCGCAAACTTAGATTCGAAAAATATTCACAAAATACAGGTGTCCGAAAACTTAGAGTCGAAAATTGAAGTGTCCGAAATAGCGTCAATTGTATCAACGACTACGGGTAATAGCACGCGCTTGTAAAATACCATGCCGTATAGTATAAATTACAGTTATATGTGTTTGCACTGCATTTTAAATAATTGTAAATGCTTAATTTATTTGACAGATCGATACTACAAGGTTGTACTTTGACCAACCGGTTCAAAGATGAGCATGTGATGTTCCGATACTCGCTAGTATGAACCTGTAATTAAAGCAAAAAAGCAACCAATGAATTCTTTGTTATTTCATTTCCGATAGTTGTTGTCTTACACCTTCCATTGTTCGTAAAACTTGCAATAGGGAGCATCACACTTTGAAGCGTTTAGTATTTGACAGTTATTTTACTGAGAAGGGGAAGTATCATTTCGGAAGATAATAGCACAGTTCTGCTGTGACGTCACTAATTGCTAAGCTGACCGATACATAGGTCACGTGGTTTAACCACAGACAAAGGATTCACTCATGTGGATTCACTCATGTTAATTGGCACTACCCCTGGTAATTGTCATAACGCTTATGCTATCGGGCGAAACCATTGATTCATACAGATTTACAAGGTTATTTACTCTATAATGCAAATGTAATGGTCCGTTGCTCTCAGGCATGCACTTGTCATGTTTTATGATGTTAATGTGGTTGTAAAACCCCATGATCGAAGTGTCATTAGATATCGAAAACAGGACCGAAATTTGGTAAAATAGCGCTGTAAAATAGACTGTCCGAAAACTTAGAGACATTAATTATGGACGAAAACTCGTATGTCCGAAAATTAAGAGTCACGAAAAATAATTATTTTTGCTAAAAAACGGGGTGTCCGAAAACTTACAGTGTCCGAAAACATAGAGTAATTACGGTACCTAGTATGATCAGGTTAATTAGTGCGTGCTTCGTCGTTTTTTGAATATGTTTTATCTTAATGGAAAGTACAGTTAACTACAATTCAATTGCGATACTTCAATTAAGCGTATTATCCACTTATGGCTGCTACTGTTCATGTAAATAACAATAATGTGCATAATTCTACCGACACAATGTGCAGGAGATGTGACATATTGATTTACATAATTTAGAATGAGGTATTCAGACCGTGTAAACGTTCATTTAACGTACACATTCATCATCAGTGAATCATACTGGCTGTTCTGTGTTCATAATTCTACACTTGTGTCGACAAAAAAGCTAATAAGTGCCATGCAGTAACACGTGAAGCGTTCTTTTTACTACCTCAACCTGTAATTCCAGAGATACCCCGCCATTGATAAACTGACAAATACAAAATATAAAATTTAGGAAAGATAATTACTATATGGCAGAACGTTCACACTTTATTAAATATGCATTCTTATGTTAAAAATATTAAATTATCGAACAAAAAAAAAATCACTACAATTGGACAAATAATACATATAAATTGCTATTAGTTCGATAGATTCTCTACATGACAGCTGGTTGTGTACTCCGTTGCACCAAACGTATTACGGTTTATATCCCATTTGCAACACATTCGTTTAAACGTAACCGAATGTAGATATATATCGTATAAACAACGTTTTAGTGGAGTAAACTGTTTATAATAATATAATTATACATTACATTATGGTTTGGGTAATGTTATACATAACAAAGTTGCCACTATTAAATAGTATTGCCATTATAGATCATGAATGCATTGTCACCGCAATATAATGTGGGTAAGAAAACAATTGACCGTATATGCGAATAAATGCAAACGGAACATTTTATGACAATATAAATGATTATTCTGAATAAGGCAGCACTTGCGATAACAGGGTTGGTTACTGATTTAATTAAAAAGGCGAACATCTTTCTATTAATAGCATTCAGTTCGTCAAAACTACAACGTTAAAAACACTGTAATGAAACGTTCATGAAACGTTTATGGGAGAGTTAAATTCAATAATGTCATTTCATATACCAACGACGATAGCGCGCAAATTTGACGTTAGAGCATTTTCAGCGTTACCATTAATGCCCTTTGTTTAATTAACATGAGTACAGTACAGTCGAGCTAACTCAGCTACGTTATATTATCATATAGTTGTTGTTGATGTGTGCAACAAATTAATATATGTTTGCTTGTTCGCTACTTTAATTTATCTTTGAATACATGGCAAATTAATCGTGCAGCATTTGCTGTGGCAATATAAAATGTAATGTTGCTTTTTTGCTGTTTGCTGTAATATCTACTTAATTTGCGTTTGGAAACACTGACCATAAGTTGTGTATCGACTGGGTGTGCTGGCAATAATATTCCCATAGAAGTCAGTCAGTTAGCATCAAATTAATTGGCTAAACATAATATATGGATCCACAACTGTCGCTAATGATTTGCTGCGTACATTACTGTCCAAAGCAAACGGAGTCGTGTAAATGATGGCACAAATCCGATTTTCCCAGACCGAGAAATGTCCATAACAGTCCAATGTTTAAAACGAATAAACACAAATCCTGTTAATATTCTTTTAAAATGGTAAGTGAATGCTTAGTCATCGTATTCACTAGAATTGATACAAAACAACGATTTAATATCAAATTATACTAAATATAAAATATACTTAACTGCGGTTCGCACTAAATATCATATCACTACTCGTCAGACATGAAATGCGTGCGGTAGGAAATATCTTACTGCATACCGGTTCTGGCAATGTTGCCACATAAACGTCGCAATTTCGGACATCATTATTGACATGGGCTTTTTAAGTTAATGAGGTAGACAGTTTGTTCACTTGTTCTTGTTTGTAGATGATGCCAACTAAGTTATTCGTTTAGCTGTCATTGTCTATATGTAGCCTAGAATACGTTCCTTTATTTAACAAAAGATAGATAATACATATATGTGCACACTGATGGACAAGCGCCTGACAGTATAAATAACATGTTAATAAGTATGTGCTGTCTATATGCGTCCATTGACGAACATCTTTTTTTTGTTAATGCAAACATATCGCAACCGTATTACATATGGGTCCACTATTGTTATAATTTGATTTGAGCGTAAGCACTATGTAGTTTCGTACCACTCAGTCGCGCTCTCAATTATGATTGATAATCTTGATTACTCCGATATTGGATGCTTTTGAGAAACACTCCATAATTAAATTATTTAATATTTTGTTCAAATCTAGAATGAAACACAGCATAACGATGCTTAAAGAAAATGCATTTTTGTAGCAGATGACAGTCTATTTAAAACAACATATCATCTGTCTTTATTGTGGAATAACAATATTGGATGTAACTAACCAATCAATGTCACTTCCGCCGTCCCATGCCTAACAGTCAGTAAGTTTTATAATAAACAGTTCAAAATGCTTATCAATCTGCCATAATGCATGCAAATGCATTTCCTTCAAATGAAAACGATATGTCCCCGAACATTTCGGAATTGAATACAATTTTTGCGACATTGTACTATCAAATGTAGTAAGGCGCATGCTTTCTTCGCATGTGAAGTCACAGCAAGGTCAGTGCTGAATGGCCATTCCTAAGTAGTATATGACTTAATAGATTAAATCATTGTATATGTGTGTTTTTCAAGTCTAATAAACAAAGATACCCGTGTAAGACATAATGCAACACGTTGATAAAATACAAAGATATTTACAATAATTGATCAACATGTTAAAATTTCAAATAAGGTCGTGTCTTTCATTTTGCGTTAGGCTGTTGATGTGTATTAAGTAAGTCTTCCTTTCACGCGTCATGTTTACAATTAACACGTGTCATAAACTTAGCGTCAGCGTGTATGTCATAATAGTTCAATGTGTAATATGGTAATGTATTAAAATCACCATATTTGATGTGCATTTGATTCTGTACGTGAACATTTATTTACTGCTACGAAACATACTTATTTTTACAAACACTGCGATAGTAAAATAAAATGTGTGATGCACCAGTATTTCTAAGCTTTTGGAAAGTTTCATAGTTAAGTCTCATATATATGTGTTATCTCCGGCGGTTGATTCTTAGGTGATTCATTCTTCCTGGACATTCTCGTGTTAGGTTGTATCGGTTTTATCTAATGCAAAACTTATTGTTCCATCAAACTGAAGTTGTTATCGAGACTGCTCGTTCTGTCGATTTGTACGCAAGTTGTTTTAGTTTATTACCAAACAGTATGGTGTAATATGCCGTGTAAGAACGCAAATTAAATATTTCAAATTAATTTTCTATCATAAGCGAAAATCGATCTAAAATGCACCGTTGTTTTATGTGCCACATGGAAATCCTTAATTTTTAGGTGTTCGCGTGCGAACAACTAAGGTTAATAGCACGTTTTACAAGCTAGTAAATCTGATAAGCAAAGTAACGTTCCTCAACTTATAATTTACGTATACTATTGAATAAAAAACGAAATGTGCAACGATGGGATGCCCTTTTCCTTAAACTTGCTCACACCCTGTGCTAATTGAAATGTTTACCAAACATACGTGTGTATTTTCTTTGTTACGGCCAAATACGGTATATCTTTACAAATAATACGTAGAGCCATGACATACCATTCTTTGCTATGTGCTGTGTATGTATACAGCCGATGGAAGCGTATTGAAGATTGTACAACAAAGGCTGTCTTTAAAGTAGTATCGCCGAGTTGTGTTGATTGTCCTCAATAATATAGAAATCGGTAAAAAAAAACAGGAAAACACTCACATATAACTAATACACACATATTATTTAACATTAAACGAATATTAAATGCACTTTAATCCATCGTTTTTTTTCCTGATAAACACATAGTACACGTTGAAATAAGGTCTGTGTGTTAATTACATATAACATTGAACATCAACTTTATTTCAGTAAAATATTCAATTTCACGATAGCTTGTGCTACCCCGCTCGCAGCTTAAACAGTGACATTTGCCGTGTAGCTTATCTTAATTAGTGTTTCTCTTCTGGTTCACTATTTCTACAAAGTAGTTAAACGCGCTTTCTTTTGTAAACATGTACGTGTTATAGTTTTATAACACAGCATGTTGTGTATCGCGTTGCTTGACATTACAATCACAAGAAACACAACTATTAATAGACGGACTCGAGCATATGATGTGTGCTGCTGGCATTGTGAAGAGCTATGTTTTGAAACGTTAACGATATGTATGCTAATCTAATAAATGACAAGTGCCAAACTTGTCCTGAAGAACCATTTACAGATCGTTCGCGGAGCTGAACACTTTAATTTTGTTTGAATCACTCGGGTATATCTCACATTCGCCCATCAATCCTTCTTAGCGCTTTCTACTGTATGTTTGCCTCTGCTGAGACATTAATCAGCCTTTGCATCAAACGATAAGACTGCGATAAAGTGTTTTCCACACTGGCTGATGTACGATCTGAAATTAGCATTTCATCAACGTTGCAGCGAGTTGAGGATGGTAATAAATGGACACTGTGCAGAATTCTATTATATAGTTATACGAGTATCATAGTATACGAGCTGATAAACTATGCATGTAATTTTTTATTTAATAATTAACGAATTTATTAATGAAATAATATATGTATGTATTTATTTATTTGAATGTATGTTTTATGTTTTATTGTATGTATTATTTCAGTTATGTATATATTAATTCATTTAATCACTGTATTCAGGCATTTATTCAAGTTAAGAACATATCTAACGGCTTGTATTACACCGTGTATGGGTTGATCAATCACAATATCCATTATTTCTCCACCCTACCATTTACCCTATGACATATAAAGCAAATGTATAGACGTCCGCCGATAATAAAGAGTTTATTTACGATCTCAAATGAAAATAGCGTATTAGGGTACAATATATGAATAATAAAGGACACATTTGAGCTCAGAAATATATGCGATATTCTAAGAAATATTAGTAAAACGGCACTTGTTCTTTCTAATTGATTTTCGTTACACAAATCATAGGGCTAGTTTCTGTCTCTTTGCTAGTTAATCTGTATGCACACGCAATCAATGACAATTTATCTTCACTTCACTTCGTCTAGAAAAAAGGCCTTGGCAAACAGCGTAGACCCAGATGCGACTTCGCATAATGCGGCGTCCCATCAGGGTCTGCGCTTTTTGCTTTAAGGAATTTCTGTAAGAAATATTATAAATATAGAAATAAATATACTAGACATCCCTAATGTTGGAAATAATTTGATCCAATTAAGAAGGATGGGAGAATCGACTAAGCCTAAATGGGTAGACCATATACAGCTCATCGTAATGAACACATACACAGCGATGGTGACGACCAGATAGTAGCCCAGCAAGAAGGGTATCACATGACTTTAAACAATAGCAAGACGCATCTTACGGAATTTATTATTTATTTATGTCGGAATAAGCAGGTATATAATGGAATCACAAATAACCCGATAATAATGAAAACGTATCTGAGCAAACTGAATCATCTTCCTCTATTACTTCTAAAATTGCTTCACTAACAAAAAACAACTGCGTCAGATACCGTGCACGTCTTGTTAATGCCAGTAACATCATGCGATTAGTCCTTATGAAAGCCTTAAACTACTGGATTAAAGTTGTTTGTTTATAGCTTAAACATATCTCATTAAACCGTGTGATTTATTGACTATCTTACATGACAATGCTTTTAATATTATTAAAACGTAAGCACAAACGTTATATACACAACAAATGTGATGTTGCATATGCAATATTTAACATGGTTTTAACGACGTGATACTGATGATACATCAACGTAAATGACATGTCATGATTAACAAACATATCAAGTAAAATCCTGATTGGTCTTTTCTAATAAAAAGCATTTAAAGTTCAGCAACCTATGTCCTAACAGTTGTCAATACATTTATAATATATTACTTCTTTTACAAGCTTTGTGTAAACAATCGACAAGACTAATAATACCGATCTGTGAACGTAAAAGGCATTGACTGCCATCAATTCAGCCGAAACAATTATTTCGACTATACGTGTTTTTGCTTTCGTGTAGAATATGCAGGATACAATTTGGACGGTTGGGTTTGCTTATTTAACCTCCTGTTATGAAGTAAGAGAGGATTACACTAATCACCGCCATGGACGTCTCTCCGTCATGCTCCCCGTTCGTTTGTCTGTGCGTAGTCACAAACGCGTCCGCAGGAAACTTTCAAACTTGCAGGTATTGCTCCTGATGATAGACATGTGTAAATGTTGTTTTGTTATTTTCCGACGTTTTAAAAAATCGCAATTCCTCTGTTGAAAATATATATGCTTTAAATCCCTACCTGGAGAAAACGAAATATTACGCCATTTTTAAAGATGAACAATATATTGCACATGTATGAAAAGGTGCGCGCATCAATATAAATCGAAATTTGTTAAAAAATGACTGTTACGCGCATGTCTTCGAATTGTTGTTGCACACTCACTTGTTCATACACGATGACATTACACGACATTTGTTGATAATCATATCGTGTTTTCCAACAAATAAATAAAAAGTTGTATTGGGTTCATTTGTTTTCAATATTCGACTACATACGTAATTTTTTTGCAAGAGATGTCTGAACACTCAATTCTGTTCGAACGACTTATAGAGTATGCATACCACAATAACATGTGTTTTTATCAAATTACCAGTCTATATTCAACCCCATGTACTGTTTTGTTGTTTTTTTTTCTACAAAATAAAAGCATTCATGCGTTTGCTAGCCACAATCATTATTATTATAAACCTATTAAGGTTTGATGAAAACTATTAAATCTATGAAATGTTCTATATTGGTATTGCTGGATTATGATGTTAAGAATAATGTTGGTGTTTTTGTTTAATGAAAAACATCTATGCATGCATATGTAACTTGGTTAATTTTCGATCAGTTTTCCTTGGATATTTACGAAATATTTTTCGAAAGGGAGTCGTATAAGTAGATATTTCATTTGGAATATACGTGACATAGGTATATTAAGAAATTGTTGGTGAAATTTCATCTCGACGTCGGTGGCTGGGCTAAGATGTATATGCCTTCGAAGTTTAAAAGAACACCTCCTGTATACACCATTTATACACAAAATGGTATTACAAATACACGTTCATTTGCACATATTATGCAATTTTCAGAAATATTTATAACCATCATTTAAATTACATAGATAGACCGTTTTATGTTTGCATTTTACAAGAGGAAACGGAAACTAATTGAGTTTTTGTTAACGAAGTACATGTACGCAAAGTTCCAGCTGGAATTGTTATAATATCGTCACGTTATTTTACACATACGTTTATTTAGAAAGATAGTGTACACATGTAATGACGATATGAACAATAATACAGACTGAATAGTTAACAGCCAAATGTAATATCTTTAAAGGGGCCTTTTCACAGATTTTGGAATCTTTTGAAGCTTTTCATTAAATGCTTTAAATTTATGGATTTAAACATTGGACTTACATGTTCCTGTATAAAACGAACATAAACAAAAGTAATTCCAACCTTGCATCGAACCACTGACCATTGGAGTACAAGTCTAGCGCTAAAAACGCTCGGCCATCCGAACTGTGGTATATGTGCATGTATGTTATACCTTGTATACGCAACCATCGTGATGACAAAATATAACAATAACAACCGATATTTAAAAAAAAATAAATTATCGTTTTGCGTTTGTAACACTTTATAATTTATAGGTTTTTAAATCAAAAAAAGATTGTATTGCATTACAAAGCAATTAAAATATATTATTGTAATAATGTCATTATTCATATTTATATATTCATTATTAGTAAAAAGAAAGCCCACATGCATTAGTTTGGTTTGAAACTGTTTATCATATTAGTGTCCAACTATTGCAATGCATCATTCGTACGTTATATATCCCTAATTCGCGCAGTTTTCATACGATTTCTTTGAATTGATGAGATGGGTAGCTTACAACTCAATGAAGTTTCGTTAAACATAGCTCCATATCCGTTTCGCAACTTACATATATCCCATTTTAAAAGTAAAAAACACGTTTTGTAATATATCAATGCTCTTACAAACACGTCAGATTTGATTAAGAATTAATCAATCGTCTACAATAGAGACAGGTATTTTAACTTGCACTTTATCTGAGATGATGTATACCGAAGTTAAACTAAATCATGTATACGGAAAAGTTTCTTTTCGCGAACTTATTTAGAAAATTAATCACTGGGCATGAACAAATGAAAAACAAAACAAATGCTGTTTCCAACAATGTTTCTTTTTAGCCAATAAGTTAAGAGGGTCAACTATTGTTTTTGCCCGATAAAAAATTGAACTTTCTTATATCAGATATTCATCAATCAGATTATCGTTACTAAACTGGTATGACTTCTATAAACAAACAGTCTTATTGATAAGAAATAGAGAGTTAATACGATATATTCACGTTTATACCTCTGCACTCAATGTATGTTTATACTAAATTTATTATATTTAACTTGCGTTTTAGATACAAAAACTATTCATTTAATAAAAAAAAAAAGTGAATAAAAAGAGACTTGCGAAATCTGCATGTGGTAAAGCGTGTTACCGGTCTACTGTTCCCGTTTACGTATACGAACAATGGTAAATATGAACACAATACAGTTATTGTATGACATAAACGCGGGTATATAGATCAAGGCAACACTTAAATTGTCATAAAACTTCATATTGTTTATAACCATTTTATCTTCAAAAATAAAAATGGCGTGCAATCAAACTGTAATTAAAACATTAGGGTTAAGACAAAACTGGTATTGCCATAAAACTGCATATTGTTTATTACCATATATAACAAATAAAAGGGTCATGCAATCACACTTTAATTAAAACATTACGCATACAATATTAAAATGCAAACCAGTGTGCACACAACTCGTTAAACGTATAGTCTATTGTAAGTACGTTGCTTTGAAGTTATTTTACTTCCAAATAGGAATATGCTTTAAGAAACGTTCACAATCTCAATCATTTAATCTTCTCAGTAAGACTGCGCAAAACTAAATGATCTTCAAACCGCAAACCTTACACAATTTTCTTGCGGAGACTAACATCGACACATAGCGTTTCATACACGGAATGCGATTCATCTGGTTTTCATCTTTGGTCATTTCATTAGATCATGTTTGTTAGCGTTACAGGGGAGTATTGTTATATTGGCCAGACTAAACAGTCGATGGCAACAGCGGTATTTACAATCACGACTGAATAAATCGTTTCTGGACTAAAATAACATAAAAGGGTGGTGCGTCTTGGCGAATAAATTACACCATCATATCTTAGCATTTGCAAGTTTGATGTGATTCCGGGAAAAACGTGATTGCCTTTCTTTCCCGAATGGTCTTGTTGACTATCGCAATATGTGATTGCTGCGTTTAGGCAATATTCTTTGTTGATTTCTTTTGCGAATTATAAATCTTTATTGATCAGGGATGTATTCAATTCGTTAATATGTGCTTTCCAATTGTTTGGTAAAGTACCGAAAAATACTCGATCAGTAGATGTGTTAGCTTTTTCAGCGGACTTCAGTTATTGATAGCTCTGATAATTGGACATATTATATGATTATAAGCTGTATATGCTTGAACCACTCAATGAATGATGTACCTACTTGTAAACCAGTTTGGAGTGATACTTTTACACTGTACAATACCACTATAATGATATCATTCAACTGATAGTGTTGCATCCAAAACATAATGGCAATAGTGTTGAAAACATGCAATCAAATGTATAATATACACTCCGAATACATACGTTTATTATAAGTTGTATTGGTAATGTTCCTTAACCTTGTCTTCAATATGTTATTGCACCAATACCAAACATATTCCATTATGCATACTGTGCGCTCGTTTCTGGCAATAAAGCCATGGGAAGTTGCAAAAATCGAAGTTTCAGAGGTGTTAAGGACAGTCTGAATCGTTCATCACGCTCTCAATATGTGTGCACTTAAAATGAAGGCAATATGTATTTCGAATTTGCTGTTTACTTTCTTTTGTTCGAAACTGTGGTCAGCGATCAAATATGTGTGCATTTATTTTAAGTGATATTCTTGGGGACGTATCTAAATCAAATATTACAATGTACCGTCCTTTCTGGTGTGTATGCACATTAAGCATTTTAGCAATTTCAATCCAACACTATTAACAAATATGACATCAAACAACGAACTAAATCGTAGAAGTATATGTACTTGAATACACCATTAACAACATCAGATGAAACCATTTATCCATCGACACTTATCACTATGTTACGTTTCGTCAAAACTTAGCATGGCAACATCCCGTGTTCTCAGTAAATTGTGTCAATATACGTATGTGGACAAACGTTCCATCCAATATAATAAACGTCTGAGCGAGTGCAAATGTACCCAAATGATCGAATAATGCGGGAGATTTGTGTTTTTTCTTCGATTGGTGTGACAAACCGTTTTCAACAAATATAAAGATGAAAAGGATGATATAATAATCATAGCAATGGCGAATATGTTACGTAGGTATTCGGATGATAGTTATGATTATGTTGATTATAATGATGATGTTGCTGTTATTGTGTGTGTTGTTGTTTACAGTTTGTTTGCCCATATTGATAACAATTAAGCAATGCTGGTATTGCAGATGATGATGTCGATTGAATTATGACTATTATAATACGAGTAATACCAACGACGAACACAAGGTAATGATGATACTAATGATGTTAATAATGATGAGTATGATTATGAGGATAATGATAATTATTACGATGACGAAGACGAGAAACATGTCGATGGAGATAAACATTATGATTGTGACGATGTTCACGCGCATATGGGCTATTTTCCAATTTATATTTGTAGCAATATACTATTTCTACTCTAATACCGCAGTTTTTGAGGGTATTTTGATCTGCATCGTTTGTGTGACTATGTACAATCAAAACACAACGTTACGACTCAATCAGTAACGTAAGACCCTAAACGCAAAATGAAAACATACACTTATGGATGCTATTTCCCCATTTAAAGTAGTTTCTTAACCCTCCCGGGAAGAAATTGATGGAGATAACATTGTTTCGGCACCGAAAACAGCAGCGACCTTTGATATCGTTCTGTTCCTCTAATTGATACTATGCTACGTGTTAGATCGACACAACAGGTGATGAATATCATACGCGCCAGTTATTTCATCGCGTCAGCGCTTTCTAGTTCTATGTTTTTTCAGCAATTCTGAAACAATCAGAAGAGATATGTATACTTAAACATGTGTTATTAGTTTACAAGAATGAGTTTGCTGCATAAGAATTATCATATGTCATATACAAAACTTACCATTCAAATAATCAAAGAAATGTCAATGCACGTCGGAATGATGTGCTCTTTATGGACCTCTTTTCGACTGAAATGTCGTGCATTATATGTTCAACACAAGCCATGTTATAATGTAAACTAATGCATTAACAGGCTCACGATGATACTATTGCATTTTAATTTAAAACTCAATATGTGCAATAAAACATAAAAATCGTTAAATACGGCTATTAATAATTGACTACGCTTAACAGATAAATAAAATAAATGTTACATCGAGTATGCAAATAATACATATACACCCAACGGTCAATTTTCGGTAGGTCTTCAAACACAACACTTACCCGAAGCCTCATCAATCTAAAGTCGTGAAATTTTGCAAGCACATAATGGTTCCTTAGTTTGATTTAGGCATTCTATAAGGACGCTACTATAAACTGTAGGTTCTACATTTTAAGTGCATAATGGATAAGATAACACTTTTGATTGAATTTGCTTAATAATGTGTCGCTTTAAACAACGGAGTCTAATTTACTGTTTAACTTAGTTGTTGGAGAATGTTGCGTTGAATCTACATCAATTGTAACCTTTGGCAGAAACTAATGGATTTTAACAACACATTGCGTGTGTGGGGAAGTGTGTATTTATCTTGTTTAAGTAAACGGGCTTGCTGGGAAGAATCATAATTAGCAGCTTACCATGAACTTAAGACAGTTAAATTATTAATTGTTTGTATATTCCAGTTGAGCTAGTTGAAAAGCAGCTTTCACCAAAACATATATTTTGTTGCGTGTTTGAATTTCAAGCTGATTGAAATGGATGAAGCTTGCAAATAACAAATAATTTCGGTTAAATAGTTTTCAATCTAGATTAATTAAGTTACATTTTGTGCAAATTAATTTTGAAGAAGGTAAATACAAAGCGAGGCCACTTAAGACAATCCTTAACTAGTACGAACAATATGATTTGTAAAAAAAATGTATCTGTTCATTCGTCTGTTTGCACTGCATGACATATATCAGAGATGTACAATTTAAACTGTGTATCGTGTTATTGATAGTTTATATTATGGCCTTTTTAATAGTTGCCTTAAGATCCGCGCCGTAGAAGTTTGAAGTTGCAGCATGAAGTTAGAACAAATGTATTATTGGTAGCATGTAATGTATATATATATATATATATATATATATATATATATATAATTGATCCATTGTAATTAACGGCTCTCGTTTATATGCATTAATATGTTATTAATTGGGAACATTCAATGTTGCTATAAGAATTGAATATATTCGCTTTAATGTGGTTGCCAATTATGTTATAAAATTTGATAAAAAACACATTCCATTTTAACTTAATGATATACAATTACGTATGACATGGTATTGTTCAAGCAATCTGTAATATAAATACTACCTTAAACTACTAATATATTAGCATTCTCAGTTTTCAATGCAATGCCGTTACCCGGGACTAACCAAACTCGTAAAGCAGGTGACGCGAAAAAAGGTGATGCATGAATACAAATAAGTTATTTTTCATTTCTAAAAGACATCAACCATTATTATATATTGATGAATCGTTTAAACCATTATATTTCTCCGGTGAATATAACTAAGGTGATGCGTTCATCAAATCCTCGTGGACAGAATCGTGCCTCATCTTCTAAGATGTATAGTTATGATAAAGTGAATTCCTAATTGATCACGCAGCTCTTTCAAACCGTAAGTGTAGTCCAGACAGCTCGTGTCGTCGCCATTTACACTGGCCAATTTGTTTCCATCATAATATTACTTGCTACGCAATAAGGGATTCATTTCTCGAAAGCTGCTGTCACCTGATATACGGATGCTTAAGAGCAGTGCCAATTGTTGACAATAATATAATAGCCGATGATTACAGCAATGTTTCTACAGTAACTGTCTCTAATTCCTACAGTGTATTATGTTCGCATTACGTTCTCAGGCTCTAGTTCACAACATTATCATTTAATTTTATGTAAAGGCAAAGTATATTTGTTTAATCACTGCAGTGGTGAAGTGGATATGTGCCCAACTAGCGAATGGCAAGTCACAGGTTCTATCACCATTGTTGGAGCGTTCTTTAGGTGCCAGGAGACGGACTCGAGAGCATTTTGAAATACGTCTTAGACTTCCTATGCAATAGAGCTTAAATAAATAGGTTTAAACTAATCACTGCTTGAGCAACGTTTACAATATGAATGTTCATTAAGTCAGTGGTGATTGTCATAATTGTCCTGAAAAAACAGTTTATTCGTGGAAGTGCATACCGTAATTTGTCTCGAATTATTTTGGGTAAATCTTCTATTTGTCAGCAAATCCATCATTGACGCTTTCTAATATATATTTGTCTCTGTTAAGATATTAATCAACGTTTGAATCATACGATAAGACAGCGATAGAGAGTTTCTAGAACCAGGCTAATGGATTGGCTGAAATGTTCATTCCGTCATTGTTGCATCGAGTAGACGATGGTGATACACTTCTCAAATTGTACCATATTGTTTAGGAGCCTTCTTTGTTAATGCATTATCCATTAAAGGTGACTCCGAGTATAGTTATTAAATAAGTATATGTTTTATATCAGTATGTCAGTCAGACGGCTAGGGAACCAGATAGACAGTCTGTCCTTCGGTCGGTTTGTCGGTCGGTCGATTTGTCCGTTGGTCGGTCGGCAAGTCGGCAAGTCAATATGTCGGTTCGTTGGTCGGTTGAACTTGCCAATATATATATCATTGTTTTATTTCATTGATCAATCACTATATCAATCTAAACGTACATGCAATTATGTGCCCTATTTGTGTATTCACATGACCTCACATGCCACTTCGTTAAACAAACCAAAGTAAGTAAACATAATCTGAAAATGCAATTCAAGTATTCGCAGGTTATTTAGTATCAAAACAGAAACTAGCGGCTAAGGATTGCATTTGTAAATTATAAGTGACATCCCTTAGAATGAAAGTAAATGTGATATTATAATAAATATATGGCAACGCAGTCATTACTTGAAAATTGGCTAGTCTCGTAGCGAAAGTGGTCATTTCCGTTCTGCCAGAAATGTATAGACAACACTGAACATTCTGCACATTCACATCATTCAAATATAGCGGAATAAAACGAAGAATCAAAAGAACAAAACGGATATTGCTTCCATATAATATGTATTCAATGTTCACTATAGAAGTTATGTGCGAGCATATCTAATTGTTCAAGAATACATGTTATTTTAATGTGGTTCTTAAGCAATATGCATTACTTTGCAAAGGCTAGTTATGTTTACCGGTCAGTCCAGTTTAACGAATTTAAAATAAAAAACTACCCGTGCTTTGCTATAAACATGTTTAGTTTAAACCTATTAATTAAGATCGTTTGCATAGAAAGTCAAAGTATTATTTGAAACGCTCTTGAGTCCGTTTCATGGTACTATAACCAGTACTTGGCATCTATGGGGGAGATCCAACGAACGCTACAAAAGTAGGGATCTTGTTTACTTGATTTGCAATATAGGTATATTTGATGTTTGAGTAACTGTTGTAAAACATTAATATACGTGTAAACACGTACATATTCAGCAGTGTGCACATTTGTGTTAAAAACAATTGGAATGTTCAAGTAAACCCCGTTACGTATTTTCTACATAATTTAGTTTCTTCAATGTGAAAATAAAATATTGTTGGGTTTGTACGATGGGCTGCATAATTTATTGCCGCTATTAAGCTACATGGAGTTCGTATATTCCAATAGTTTTATAATATGAACATCATTCTGCATTCTCTTACCTTCATCAGACATAATCAAATTACTTCACAATCATGGACGAGATACGCATGTACTTTATCGGAAATGTATACAAACTATAACCCTTATCAGTAGATCCAAGAGTATGTATTAGAAAAGTCGCTTGTTGTGTGACGTATCGCCGACGTTTTCATTTTAAGAGAACCTCTAGTTTTTATATCGCTAGGGTTAATTGCCACTTGTTTACCTTATTATGATAACGTCTGCAAAATAATCGAAATAATAAAATAATAAATTGAGATCGAAAAAAAAAATAGAGAAGCATAAAACCGAATCCCTAATCTGTTGTATTTGGTTGAATTTAAAAAAAAAAAACAGGAATAATGAATTAATCGTCTGTCTCACAAGACTTGGCTATCTGTCTTACGTAAAAAGCTGCGTTAAAAAACATATTTTTGACGCATGTTCGTAATTGATGATATAATGCAAGTCTGAAACTAAAGCATGTGTTATTTCATATGAATCACATCAACACAATAATGTTGTGATTAATTGCGAAACGTATATTTAAAAAATTCCTATACTACATAATTCGCCTCCTTTGTGCAAAAAGGTTCCATGTGACATTGAAATTGAAAGGCACATGGTACCGTTTTGCACAAATGTGTCGATATTATAAAATCATAAACTATTTCGCAATAAATGTGTATTAAATTGAACGGTGTTCACAGATGAGTTCAAGGTTGAACTGGTGATACAAAAACGTAAACACCGTACAACGTTAACATTTGTATATAAGTTTACTGAAATCCTCTACGAATACCGTAAACGAAACACATTCGTAGCTTAGAAACTTCTAAAATGTCATCAATTTACTGATTTGCTAGTACATGTTTGACAAGCAATTTGTAGAAAATCGACCCTTTGGAAGATAAATGAAGTCAATTCTAGAATGTTGAAGGACATGATATATGTTAATAGAATGAATGACAATTAATTTAGCCCATGTAATGACATAAAGTCACATATTGATCGTGCCTGTGCATATGTATAATATGTATACATTTGAAGGCTCGCCTTTCGTTGTATAACCACTGAATTTTTTGTACACACTTCTTTCATAATATAATGACATAATGAATATTGAAACTTAGAAATCAATTATGTGAAAACAAATCTGCCTTTTCACGGTTAATTTAGGTTTATTAAAGCCTTTGAATATGATTTTGGGCTAATAATAAATAACAATATGTACAATTATGCGATATTGTTGCAGTGCAATTTAAAAATCAACATAATATTACTGTTTATGTATTTAATTAAATCAACTATTTTTTTCTCTATAAAGCACTGGTTAAAGCCACATACATATTTACAATCAACGATTATTGTGTAAATTATTTCATATTAAAGTTAACCCATGCTAAATGTCAACGATATGTTTGATATTGTAACATATATTCCAAGAGATGCACACTGCTCGTATTTATTTTGTGTGTGACAATATATTCCATATGAATTTCCCGCGACGTTATCAGAACATTTACGAGCGATCGCAAGATCGTCTTCGTGCTCGCTCATGAGAATTGTGTCATGTTTCCGACGCTGCCCGAAGCAAATCTCGCGTTTCCTTGCAAATCGTAACGGGAAATTTACATGAAAAGTATTGTGTCACACATAATTAAAATGAACATAAATACCGCTTTTTATGGAATCATGTTTTACTTTTCAAGGAAAATTCCCATATATGTTTCATGTAAATCCATGTTTTATTTAAACGGTAGTACATTTTCGTTCGAACATACATTTACTCCATCAAATAATCGTATACATTTGATTTCCACTGTTGTTCAATTGACAGGCGTCGAAATCTCGAATTCGGCCAAATGAATCAACTTGCTTAATGTTAACAATAAAACTCAATGTAAAAGATCAGTATTTACGTTCGCAACTGAATTGACCTCGGGATTACAATAACAATAACGCTTGGTACGATTGGACGCAGCAGTTTAACGCATTCGTTTTAGGAAATCAGATATTTCTTATTTTGGGAATATTTGTTTTGCCTGTGTTTCCAAACATTCTCGTTGACTATCACGAAATGCAATAACGGCTTCTTTGTGTTGTATATTGCGGACTATAAATCTTAATGCCGCATCGAGGTTTCATTACATTCATAAATACGGGTTTGTAAATGGTTTTGAGAAGAGCATAAATATTCCCGACGAGTGGACGCGTTGACTTTACAGTAAATTACTGAACTCTGATGTTATATGTGGTATTGGTTTATGATCATAATTAAATAGTTGATAACATTATTTCGTCACGGCAGATATTTCGTGTTTATACTATATAAATGCCACCTCACATTCCATTTAGTTTTTACATATGTATGCGCCGATTAAAGTGATCAAAATTAGCAATAAGCAAGTTTAAATTAATATTCTTCTTACCCGAGGACGAAGCATGATGAAATTTATTTAGAGGACGTTACTGTCCTGTTTCACATATGCGAACAAACAACGCCTAATCATAACTTAGGTTCCCACATTACGTGCAATGAAATTGTATGAACACTATACCGTAAATCTACTTTTTGTTAAAACAATACATTACTTAATATTACAGTTTACCATGTTATGCTATTCGTTTGTAGTTTAAAATGAAAGCTAATATTAACATTTCAATAACGAACACACACTGTTATGATAATAGATCGAAGTCAGTGTAGTCTTATTAATTTACGTTGTCAACATGTTGCCAAAATGGTTGGAACGGCCAAATTAAAAGAAAATTGAACATCACGCGTATGTGCTCTACCATTACATTGAATATTTCAAGAATAGTGTTGTACTTTGTCCCGTAGCAATGTGTTCATTAATACAGTTCTTGAAGTATGCGTGCCGTCTGTATCACTTACGTGTTGTGTTTGGAAATAACGTTTAGCATTGGCCATAGGGAAGTCTGCCATTAGTTAACGTTTTAATTTAGGGCATATCATTAATTTAAGCAATATGTATTTAATAATATATATGAACATACTTTATAAACAGGGTGCATTTAACAAATGACGCATTGCCTTATCAAATCGACGGTATGCATTAATCAGTTACAAACTGAATGAACAGCTGCGTAGATGCTTACAAAACAGCCATGTCATATTGTATATAGTTAGAAAAAAATAGAAGGAAGGACATGGCTTTTACGAAGAAACTCTTATGAACAGTTCAATTACTTAAAATTATGAATACTTCGTTGTTCGTATTTCTCAGTTGAAACGACGAAATATTCATAATTAAAAATGTTTGCTTATGGTATTGAGTCGTTGTAAAGATCAGTCGATGGAAAATGTTAAGGACTGACAAGACCGATGCAAAAATATAAATGTTTATGTGTGCACGTTGACGTAGGCCACACCCTCTTTCAATCGACACACCTTTTCTCGATGTTTTTGTTTCATTTCGGTCAACTGCATAATACATTTCAAAGTTTGTTGCGTGTTACTCGTTAGAAGTGAAAACATCGATCAAAACAGGTCTTCATGCGCATATAGTTTAATTGCGATTCTGAATACCCCCCAAGCTTTATTTGTATGCCTTACGACATATGTGTGTTTTATTGAATGTATTATTTCGTTCCGTGGTCAACTACAATGTACGCAATTGTTGTTTAATTTTGTTTAACAAGTTCATTCAGAACAAGCGCTCACAAATTAACACACACATGCAAATAACAACTTTAGATAATTTATGAAATGTGTTACTCACATATTTGAACTTTGTTCAGAAAACCAGTTCGATTCCAACTTGAGGAAATACTCGATAGCGAAGTCTACAAAATAGTTGACTGTACACCGATGCAGTAGTCATGGGCGGCTAAGATTCCATGACGCTTTCTTTAAAGTATTTGGGCAATCGAAACTGAAATAAGAGGCTGTTTGGTTCAATAATTTAGAGAACGTTGTAAATGTAACTACTTATATATCATTACTCGTTCGTCAAATACTTACATTACAAAGTTGAGGTGAAACCGCTTAATTTCAAACAAACTAGTAGATGTTACCTTTTGTACAATATTAACTATAATGACCCTGAGACCAACATTTGGTCATGTTATATACCCGCGGCGTTCCAATAAATTGAACCATCGGTGAGCATCCAAAGAAAGAAGACGTCGAGCAAATTACAATTCTAAGTGAAAACATGCAAATATCAATAATACTTACGAACAGCAGCATGCAATGTTCATTGGTAAATACAATAGATATGTTCATCAACTCAATCTTTAAGGGGCAGACATTCTCAAAATCAACTTAAAAAAGAAATAAGTATTTCCACATTTCTGGTAAGAACGGCAACTAACAAACTTAATTAGTTTTACATGTAATGGAATCTGGGCTTTGACTTTTTCAAACTGTGTGTCCATATGGAAAATCATAGTGTCCCGTTTTCACAGTAAAGTGTCTGTCAAAAAAGTTCTAATCAAGACAAATGAACGTCTAAATGAGGACACTCCACATTAACAGCGAGCAAACGGAAATATCCCAGTAAGTGATATATGTTAATGATATAAACTGATATGATATGATATGACGTTGTATTTCACTGATTATGACGAATAAAAGGATATATATGATTATGGTTGCTATGATCAGTTTAATAAGGTATATCCATGTTAAACAAAAGGATGTTGATCATTCTGCTAGTTTCGATGTTAATGTTAATGATATGTTAATAACAATAATGATAACAAATGAAAAAGCTGATGTTAATGGTTATTTTGAGGTGACAACGATGATGATGTTGTTGTTGTTGATGATGATGATGATGATGATGATGATGATGATGATGATGATGATGATGATGATGATGATGATGATGATGATGATGATGATGATGATGATGTAGAAGTAGTAAGAGGATGATGATGATGATGATGATGATGATGATGATGATGATGATGATGATGATGATGATGATGATGATGATGATGATGATGATGATGATGATAATGATGATGATGATGATGATGATGTATAAGTAATAGGAGGAGGATCAGGCGTTTAAGGGAATGGTTATGATGTTGATCTCGTTGATGTTTTTTTTTAACATAATGCAACATTACTTCAATAGTGCTACAATTTAAGACAATACTTTAATCAGCATTGTTTACGGAAGTAATGATAATTCATTGCAAACTTCAAAAGCAACAGAATTCAAAACTACAACTCAATTAATTAAAGCGGAGACACAGCACACACTTAAAATATGTTACATATCTGGTAGCTATTTCCGCAACAAGAGTAGTTGGTAAACCTGATCCGCCTAAATTTGATAGTGATAGCACTGTTCACGCACTGAAATCAACATCACCGCTTGATATCTCGCAGTTCCTCTAATTGGTCCCGCTATGCGTGTTAGATCGACATCACAGGTGTTGCTTTCACCGCCTCAGTGCTTCCTATATAACGCTTTCTTTGCCGATTCTGAAAGGCACAAAGCAGATGTGTAAGTATACTGAAAGATTTATTATCATTTGCGTTAAGAAAACGTACCATATAACTGTAATGATACAGCAATGAATTATCACTTACAGCTTAGGTTAGAGTATTGTTTCCAAAAGAGGAACAGCACAATTAAAACACAAAATAAGGCAGATAGATACAAAACGATGTGTTCTTGCAACGCGTTACGTATGTTTAATAGCATTACGTCCGTTTAATTAGAACATACCTGTCGGGTGATATAAAATATTGGTTTTTAGGCATGAATTAGTTTTGATCAAAATGTGAGTAAATGTTAAAGCAATAGAAGAAAAGGACCAAACTGTCGACGCATGTTTAAATTCGTAAATAAAGTACAGCATGCATGTACATAAGTTATGAGTCAGCACAAAATAAGTACGTACCTGCCTTAATTTCTAAGTAGTAACACTCCAGACAAAACATATAAATATGAACCAAACATGTGTTTTGAATTCACGGCATACACTTTTTAAAGGCATGGACCCGTCTGTTCTGTTTTTAGAGAGGCAGTTTTGCAAGTCAGTCTGCTGTTAGCTACGCTAGGTACGATAACTGCAAGTGAGTCTTATGTTAGCTACGCTAGGAACGATGACCACTGCCTGTTTATACTTAACCGCTGGTACAATGAAGCAGACAGCCTGTATGTAAACACAAAGTTTAAGAGCTTGAGCGACGATATTGTCCAGTCTAGTGTTTATAGCAGCTTGTTTAATTTAACGAAAGTGTATAAAGTATTAGATACGCATAACACAACATGTTCATGATTATAGGCTTGTCATTCTTGTGCAAGGCAACCAAAATTCTAAAGATTGTTTCCAGTGCAGCTACCAATTGTGAAAAACGAGACCTATTGTTGTTATTTTGTCTAAGTTATCTTTATCACATAAATATGAGGATAAACAGTGCACACACATCGTGCGTAAAGACTCACTCTTTATATATTTGAATCGGTTGTGTTAATTTCAAACTTGCGATATAGAAAGCTTTAACATAATTTTATGAACTGAGTTGCGTCTAAGATTATGCAATAGCGAACAACTTCAGTGCCTTCTGCGCTTTGATTGTTATTTACGATGCACCGTACTGCGTGTATACAATCACACATCTTTAAACGCGTTCTATAAATTGAGTTCCCCTCGGACTTAACGTGGCAGAAATTAATCATGAGTCATCATAATGTTATCAAGAGCAATCGAAGCTTATACAAAAAGAAAACACTTCTTACATAAACAAAGAATGTTTAGGCAAGGACGTTATGAACAGATATATGTTTTGTTTAGTAAGACATTGTGACCTACATATGGCAACATACGATTTGACGCTAAGTACATTGCCTAGTCTAGTGTTGTCCCCTCGAATAAAAATGTAGTGTTAATAATTAACAAACACAATTATGTGAAATTATGTGAAAGTTATTATATTTTTTGTATGAAACGATTTTTTGTTGCAGTAATAGTTCATTGATATTAAATATTGATTGTATAATTTGGATTTTACTGGATAAAACTGGATCACTGTAACTTGAAGATATCCATTAGTGTATATGGTAGTTTCTGTGTGAATTTACTACATCAAAATATGTTCACTATTCATAAAAAAGTTATAAACACAATAAGCCCAAATAAATTTTAGTTTTACTTATTAATGTTGTATAAGAAACATTTTTATGAATCAGTTACTTATGAAACTACTTTACTAAGCTAACCACAACCGACATCAAGCGACGTGCCCGTTATTTGAGGGTACAGAACGGGAACTTATTTAGAAAGGGGATGCTAAGCACAACTCGATACATACACAAACATGTCAGTTATCGTAGGTAAAGCTTACCATGATAGTTGTTTAATCCAAAGTCTAAACATGTGCCTTTTGTATAGACACACATTTTATTTCCTTTTTCGAACAATTCCTCATCATCATGCATTAAATTAAGAAGCTAGTATAAACAATTCACAACAACAAAAATATATGTGTAAACCTAGTTGTCGGATATATTTACTCGTAATATTCATCAATAAAAAAATGCATTGTCATCTTTGCAGAAATAAATGGCTGCTGGAAATACGTTGCGTGCCTATTTGTAGACGTATTAATTTTGGTTAGGTAAACGCCAGTCATAGATGAATCATAATGAGTAGTTTCTCCTGAAAAACGTCAACTGATTTTTTATTTATGGATGTCACAAGCGCAACGTAAATTGCAGCTTACACTTAAAATGGATACTGTGTTGCGTGCTTTAATTCTGGTTAGCTGAAAATAATGCAGCTTGCACTTATCACGGCTTTCGGTAAATTAGTATTTCCTCTATACTAATTATGTCAGTGTATGTGTGTATTCATTGTGCGAAACCGCGAATATATACTGGATGAATCAATTGATATTGATATTAATAACGGAAAAATACTTATCTCATCAAAGATATTCATTTATTTCCACGCGTTATTTAGCGAACATTACACAGTCGCTTCATGACTTGGATTGTGTTGAGAGGCTAAATTTTAATTTAACACACAATGTATTGTTTTGTAAATATACAATTTAAGCGTGTAAATTGCTTATATCATGGCTGTCTGATTCGCACTGATAATCGCTTTTCACACCTAGGTTACCCGGGTTACGTCACCACCCCCGCTGCATGTATTCCTGAACAGGGAGCGTTTTCCTGCAGGGTTCTCCGGGTTTCCCCTCCCACAGTACAAGACCATATCTTCCCATAGGTGCACAGAGGTACCATGTGACATTGAAATAAGAAGACATATGGTACCTTTTTGCACCAATAGGGTAATATCAATTTTAAATGTATTTTATTACAACATACAACACTTGGAAGTGCATCCTTACTTTATAGTTAATCCCAGATTTTGTGAACTAATTTACTAGGACTGCTCGTATCTTGACATAATACAGCTTGAAGCACGGATGTACTACATTTAACTTATTTACTAGGACTGGTCGGATCCGAACATAATACAGCTTGAAGCGTGGATGGACTATATTTACTAAGACTGCTCGGATCCTGACATAATACAGCCTTAAGCACCGATGGACTACATTTACTAGGATTGCTCGGATCCTGACATAATACAGCTTGAAGCACGGATGGACTACATTTACTAAGACTGCTCGGATCCTGACATAATACAGCCTTAAGCACGGATGGACTACATTTACTAGGATTGCTCGGATCCTGACATAATACAGCTTGAAGCACGGATGGACGACATTAATTCCGAAATTAACATAAATAAGTAGGCATGATAATATCCGCCCAAACTTTATCACTCCAGTGGTGTTAATGTCGCTTTATCACTCCAGTTGTGTTAATGTCGCTCTATCACTCCAGTTGTGTTAATGTCGCTTTATCACTCCAGTGGTGTTAATGTCGCTTTATCCCTCCAGTTGTGTTAATGTCGCTTTATCACGCCAGTGGTGTTAATGTCGCTTTATCACTCCAGTGGTGTTAATGTCGCTTTATCACTACAGATGTGTTAATGTCGCTTTAATTAAGACGCAGCCATCCGGATCTCAGTTCAAACGCGGTTGGAAATTATAAATAAGATATTATTTCTAAAAGACCGCACAAGCCGTTACACTTAATTTATCTTAGCATAGGACATAAACAACCGGTCCCTAGTACACATTTGCTTTAAAGCAATTGATATATATTTAACTGCATTACATTTTAGTATGAACAATGATGGTCATTTAACAGCATTAATGCACTGCAATTAAAGCAATACTATTAAGTACGGGCGTTTTTCATCAAAATGCAACAGCTGTTACGACAACTAATTGAAACATGTTTTACCAGATTATGTTTTGGTAAGGACTTTAGATTTTTTTTGTTACCAAATTAGTCAATCACATCCCAGTGTATTTTACTGAAGATACGACATAGTGTTTATACATTGTTTAGAACGTTAGTTCAATATTTTGAAATGTATTAATATGTATCGTTCTCAATAAGTTCAATACAGTATATCTGTTCCCGTTTATAGCTGTACCTGTCTCGTTCATATAATACTGTTAATGACGGTATTCTCATGATTCTTTTGGCATTCAGGCGACCGACCTTTAAAATCGTATGTACGTATGTACTTCATTATTAGACACGGTGTATTGAAGTTATATGTTTCGCTTCGTGCAAATAACGTTTATGAGTATGCATATTTACCGGTTGCAAACCTCTTCGTAAATCCAATTGGCAAGACAGAGCAATTGACTTACTTGAACGATCTTGCAATTATGCGGAAGTGTGTTTCATGTTATCCTTTTTTAGTACATGGTCGTAATTTTATAGATAACAATTTGCAACATTAAAAGGTGGATCGCTTTTTCGTTCCGTCTTGAAGCTTCAGTAAAGATGTATAGGGCATTCAGTTGCTTTTAGGACTACACATAATTTTTACACACTGTGTTGTCTTTCGAACGCATTTAGCTTGCGCTATTGAACTTTCACAACTGACTAGGGAATAGCCCACATATCATTAAACTGTTTCTGTAAATAAGAAGGTTTTTGAATTCAAAATATGTTTCCTCCGAAACATACAGAAACTAACCTGTAACGTCTATTGAAGAAGCGTAATTAAGACTAAAATGTCCTAATAGTATACACTGTAAATTACTTATAGCTAAGGTTATTGTATTAAGCTCGTGGAAAACGGGAATCGTACATGTGCGAAAAGTGTGGGCCCATATTAGTCTCTGCAGTTCGCACAGGCTTATCAGCTACAACCTTTTCCGGTTGCGTGGACTTTTTCGTTGATAGATTAGCGCGTGTAAAATAAATAACAGTTCGAGCTGAAAATGACGCCCCGGATGAGCATGTGCGGACTGAACAGAACCAAAACGCCATTTGACCTTAATATTATACAATTGCGTATGCAATTATATTTTTCAGGTAATATGTAATATAAGTTGTAATAAAACTACCTTAAACTAAAAATATATTACAATTTGCTTTTTCCATATATTGTCATTACTTGGGACTAACCAAATTCGAAATGTAGGGAATGAGAAAAAAGTGATGCATAAATAGGGATAAACTATTTGTCATGTCTTAAAGAAATCAACCATTAGTTCGTTTTGACGAACCTTTTAAACCATTATATACCTCCGGTGAATGGAAATAAGGTGATGCGTTCATAAAATCTTCATGGACAGTATAGTGCCTCATCTGCCAAGATGTATAGTTATGATAAAGCGAATTCCTAATTGATCACGCAGCTCTTTCAAACCGTAAGTGTAGTCAAGACAGCTCGTGCACTGGTCAATTTGTTTCCATCATTATATTACTTGATACGCAATAAGGGATTCATTTTTTGAAAACTGCTGTGTCACCTGATATACGGATGCTTAAGAGAAGTGTCAATTGTTGTCAATAATATAAAAGCCGATGATTATAGTAATATTTCTACAGTAACTGTCTTTTAATTCCTACAGTATTATGTTTGCACGCTCTAGTTTACAAGATATCTTTTAATTGTATGTATATGCAAAGTATATTTTGTTTAATCACTGTTAATCGCAGTGGTGTATTGGATATGGTGTCCAACTAGCAATCGGAAAGTCACGGGTTCTATCCCGTTCTTTAGATGTCCTTCGTAGTCGCCAAGTACTGTTTCTAGTCCCAGGAAACGGACTCGAGAGATTAAAAAAAAACAACTTTGGTTTTCTATGCAAATAGAACTAGCTTAAATAATTTGTTTAAAATAATCAATGCTTGAGATAAATATGTTTAAAATATGAATGTTCATTAAGTAAGTGGTGATTGTCATAATTGTCTTGAATAAACATCCATAGTTAATTCGTGGAAGTGCATACCGTAATTTGTTTCGAATCATATTTGGTAAATTGTCTATATTTCAGCGAATCTATCATTGACGCTTTCTACTGTATATTTGTCCCTGCTAAGATATTAATCAACGTTTGAATCCAACGATAAGACAGCGATAGAGCGCTTCCAGAACCTGACTAATGGATGAGTTGAAATGTTCATCCCATCAACATTGCATCGATTAGACGATGGTGATATAATTCTCAAATTGTACCACATTGTTTTAGAGCTTTCTTTGTTAATGCATCATTCATTGAAGGTGACTCCGAGTCGGTTATTCGGTCGATCGATTTTTCGGATGGTCGGTCGGCAAGTCGACAAGTCAATATGTCGGTTCGTGGTTCGATTAAAGTTGTCAATATATGCCATTGTATTATTTTAATGATCCATCACCATATCGATCTACACGTACAGGCATGTATGTGTCCTTCAATTTACCTATGTGTGTATTTACATTGCCTCACATTATCTATCGTTCAACGAACGAAAGTTAGTAAATATAATCTGGAAATATTATGCAAGAGTTCAGAGGTTATTTAGTATCAAAACAGAAACTAGCGGCTTGGGACTGCATTTGTAAAATATAAGTGAAATCTCTTGAAACGAAAGTGAATGTGATAGTATCATACATATCAGGCAACGCAGTTATTACTTAAATAGTGGCTAGTCTCGTAGCAAAAGTGGTCATTTCCGTTCTGCTAGAAATGCATAGACAACACAGAATGTTCTCCATATTCAAAGCATTCAAATAGAGCGGAATAAAACAAAGAATCAAAAGAACAAAAAAGCGACATTGCTTTCAAATAATATGTATTCAATGCTCACTATAGAAGTTATGTGCGAGCATGTCAAAGTTTTCCAGATAACTGTTATTTCAATGTGGTTCCAAAGAAATATGCATCATTTTGGAAAGGCTAGTCATGTTTGCCTATCATGCCAGTTCAATGAAATTTAAATCGCTAACTACCCGTGCTCTGCTATAAAACATGTTTAGTTTATACCTATTTATTCAGCTTGTTTGCATAGAAAGCCTCAGGTTTATCTGAAACGCTCTTGAGTCCGTTTCCTGGTACTGTAACCAGTACTTGGTATATACGGGTCAGATCAAAAGAATGCTTCCAAAGTGGGGATCATGTTTACCTGATTTGCAATATAATTATATGTTTGAGTATGTGTTTAAACTCGTAAATATACGATTAAACATGTAAATACTGAGCACTGTGTACAGTACACATCAAAACAAGGAAAATGTTGAATTGAAACCTATTACGTATTTTAAACATTATGTGACATTAAAATATTGGTGGGTTAGTACGTTGACTGCAAAATTTATTGCCGCTTTTAAGCAGCATGAAGTGCGTATATCCCAACAGTGTTTTTTAATATGAGCATCATCTTGCTTTCCCATCACTTTATTCGACATTTCCAAATAACTACAACATCATGGACGAGATACTCATGAACTGTATTTGAAAATGTTTGACAACTATTACCCCTATCAATACTTCCAAGAGTATGTCTAACAAAAGTGGCTTGCTGTATGCCGTATCGCAAATGTTTATATTTAAGGTATCTTTAGTTTTACTATCACTAGGGTTTATTGTGACTCGTTTACATATCAATGATAACGTCAACTAAATATTCGAAATAAAATAATAATTCAAAATCGGAAAAAGGACGAGTAGCATAATGCCGAATCCTTAATATGTTGTAATGTGTTGCATATTTTAACAAGAATAATGAATATATATTCTGAATCACCAGACGTGTCTATCTTTCTTGCGTAAAAAGCTGCATTCGAGAAAACAACTGTGTTAGATACCATGCGCGTGTTTAATGCATCGTTATTGTGGTCATTATGCAAGTCCCCAACTACTTCATTGGTTATTCCATCTGAAACATATCTCTATAGAAAGTTTTGATAAATTGCGAAACTTGTATTTCTAGGTTTCATATATTACATATTATATAATCATACATTATAGCGCAATACATTTGGGTTAAATTAGATCTGCTTATCAGATGTGATCGAGGTTTTACTGGTTATTCACAGACGTAAGCCGTACCACGTTTACATGTGTATATAAGTTTAATAAAACCCTCAGCAGTTACTGCAAACGAACACACATTCGTAGCTCAGAAATAAACTCCCAAAAAGTCGTCAATTTACTGATTTGGTATTACATTTTTGACAAGCAATTTGTAGGAAATCGACCCTTTGGAAAAATAAACGAAGTCAAATCTAGAATGTTAAAGGAAATGATATATGTCAATAGAATGAATTACTATTAATTGAGCCAATCTAATGACCTTACGTCACATATTGATCGTGCGTGTGCATGCGTATAATACGTATGCATTTGAAGGATTGCATTACTTTGTATAACTACTGCATCTTTATTTCAAATTTCCTTCATTAAATAATGATATAATGAATATTGACACTAAGAAAGTATTGATATGAACAGAAAACGGCCTTTGCACGGTACATTTAGGTTTTAAAATGCCGTCGAACATGATTTTCGGCAAGAAAAAAATAACATGTTTTTAACAAATTAAACATCAAAACACTATTAACTGTTTATGGAATGAGTTATATCAACTACTTGTTTCTCTATAAGGCACTGCTTGAAGTCACATATTCACAATCAACGAATATTTCTTAATATATTTCGTAAAATAAAGTAAATACATGCACACATCAGTGTTCCTTATAGCAATAGCCAAACTATAAACGCTATATTTGGTATTGTAACCTATATTTTACGAGATGCAAACTGCCCATATTTAAGTTTTTCGTTACAATATATTCTACATGAATTTCTCGCGACGATATCTGAACATTTATGAGCGATCGAAAGATCGGCTTCGGGCCCGCTCATAAGATATACGAATGCTTCCGACGCTGCACGAAGAAAATCTCGGTTTGCTCGTAAATCGTCGCGGGAAATTCACATGAAACTTGAAACTTGAAACTTGTTTATTTGCTTAAACGCAAATTACTATGAAAATACATATTCCATATACATGGAATATATTGTGTCACACATATAAGCAAGCGAGCATATTTATAACGTGATTAATAACGTTGATTATGGAAACATGTTTTACTTTTCAAGTAAAATTCCCAGAAATGTTTCTTGTGATTTCATGTTTTACTTAAACGGTAGAGCATTTTCGTACGAACATAATTTACTGCTTACAATTAATCGTACCCATTTGATTTCCACTGTTGTTCAATCGACAAGCGTCGATACTGCGAATTCGGCCAAAGGAATCAATTGGCTTAATGTGAGCACTAAAACTCAATATAAAGAGCAGTATTTGCGTTCGCAACTGAATTGACCGCCTCGGGATTGCAATAACGTCTTCTTTGTGTTGTCAATTGCGGATTATAAATCTTAATGCCACATCGAGGTTTATTACATTCATTAATACGGGAACTGTAAATGGTTACATGAAGAGTATTAATATTCACGACGAGTTGACGCTTTGACTTTATAGTAAATTATTTGCGGACGTCAGTATTTTGACAGTTTAGCACATTTAAAACATATTTACAATATACGAGGGATGTTCCAGAAGTTCGTGGATTTTCTTCATACCTCATTAATTTGCTGGCAACAGTCAATGAAATTAACATATTATACAAACTTATTATCACGGTTTATGGATATAAGCTAAAAATGCATGAATTCCATAACGCTCGATTGGAACGCGTTGCCATAGAGATCTCAGTAACGACATGCTGCGCACGCGTATATTTTATTATAAGCATGTGCGTTAAGCGCATTTAAATTTAGATTAA